>NW_027397063.1:61385487-61385973 GCF_003265705.2 Callorhinus ursinus
AAATTTTATTTATTTATTTGACAGAGAGAGACACAGTGAGAGAAGGAACACAAGCAGGGGGAGTGGAAGAGGGAGAAGCAGGCTCCCCGCCAAGCAGGGATCCCGACGCGGGGCTCGATCCCAGGACCCCGGGACCATGACCCGAGCAGAAGGCAGACGCCTAACAACTGAGCCACCCAGGCACCCCTTTTATTTATTTATTTATTTATTTTTAAAGATTTATTTATTTATTTATTTATTTGACAGAGAGAGAGACAGAGAGAGAGGGAACACAAGCAGGGGGAGTGGGAGAGGGAGAAGCAGGCTTCCCACTGAGCAGGGAGCCTGATGCAGGGCTCGATCCCAGGACCCTGGGATCATGACCTGAGCCGAAGGCAGACGCTTCATGACTGAGCCACCCAGGCGCCCCATTGACTGCACTTTAGAAAGTTCAGTGCTATGCTGAAGCTTTTCATCATACATATTTTTTTTTTTTTTTAAGATTTA